>NC_045774.1:76935500-76940500 GCF_008692025.1 Phocoena sinus
TGAGGTGCTTATAAATGCAATACAGTGTAGTATCTTATTAACATGGAACTTTAATACACATGCATGTGTGTGTGTGTGTGTGTGTGTGTATACTCAACTTTGGGAGGAAAAAGGATGAGGTGCTTATAAATGCAATACAGTGTAGTATTCTTATTAACATGGAACTTAATACACATGCATGTGTGTGTGTGTGTGTGGTGTGTATACTCACTTTGGGAGGAAAAGATGAGGTGCTTATAAATGCAATACAGTGTAGTATCTTATTAACATGGAACTTTAATACACATGCATGTGTGGTGTGTGTGTGTGTGGTGTGTATACTCACTTTGGGAGGAAAAGATGAGGTGCTTATAAATGCAATACAGTGTAGTATCTCTATTAAACAATGAACTTTTAATACACATGGCATGTGTGCTGTGTGTTTGTGTGTGCTGTGTGTTTATTTTTAACTCACTTTGGGAGGAAAGATGAGGTGCTCTATAAATGCCAATACAGTGTAGTATCTTATTAACATGGAACTTTAATACACATGCATGTGTGGTGTGTGTGTGTGTGTATACTTCACTTTGGAGGACAAGATGACGGTGCTTATAATTCGCAATTACAGTGTCGGTTATCTTATTAACATTGAACTTTTAAATACAACAGCCATGTGTGGTGTGTGGTTTTCCGTTTGTGTGTGTGTCTACTCATCTTGTGGAGGAAAAGATGAGGTGCTTTCTAAATTCCAATACAGTGTAGTATCTTATTAACATGGAACTTTAATACACATGCATGTGTGTGTGTGTGTGTGGTGTGTGTATACTCACTTTGGGAGGAAAAGATGAGGTGCTTAATAAATGCAATACAGTGCAGTAATCTTATTAACATGGAACTTTAATACACATGCATGTGTGTGGTGTGTGTGTGTGTGTATACTCACTTTGGAGGAAAAGATGAGGTGCTTATAAATGCAATACAGTGTAGTATCTTATTAACATGAACTTTAATACACATGCATGTGTGTGTGTGTGTGTGGTGTGTGTGTGTGTGTGTGTATACTCACTTTGGGAGGAAAAGATGAGTGCGTATAAATGCAATACAGTGTAGTATCTTATTAACATGGAACTTTAATACACATGCATGGTGTGTGTGTGTGTGTGTGGTATACTCACTTTGGGAGGAAAAGATGAGGTGCTTATAAATGCAATACAGTGTAGTATCTTATTAACATGGAACTTTAATACACATGCATGTGTGTGTGTGTGTGTTGTGTATACTCACTTTGGGAGGAAAGATGAGGTGCTTATAAATGCAATACAGTGTAGTATCTTATTAACTGGAACTTTAATACACATGCATGTGTGTGTGTGTGTGTGTGTGTGTATACTCACTTTGGGAGGAAAAAGATGAGGTGCTTATAAATGCAATACAGTGTAGTATCTTATTACATGAACTTTATACACATGCATGTGTGTTGTGTTGTGTGTTGTGTGTGTATACTCACTTTGGGAGGAAAAGATGAGGTGCTTATAAATGGCAAATACAGTGTAGTATCTTATTAACATGGAACTTTAATACACATGCATGTGTGTGTGTGTGTGTGTGTGTGTATACTCACTTTGGGAGGAAAAGAGTGAGGTGCTTATAAATGCAATACAGTGCAGTATCTATTAACATGGAACTTTAATACACATGCATGTGTGTGTGTGTGTGTGTGTGTATACTCACTTTGGGAGGAAAGATGAGGTGCTTATAAATGCAATACAGTGTAGTATCTTATTAACATGGAACTTTAATACACATGCATGTGTTGTGTGTTGTGTGTGTGTGTTACCTCACTTTGGGAGGAAAAGATGAGGTGCTTATAATGCAATACAGTGTAGTATCTTATTAACATGGAACTTTAATACACATGCATGTGTGGTGTGTGTGTGTGTGTGTGTGTGTGTGTGTGTGTGTATACTCACTTTGGGAGGAAAAAGATGAGGTGCTTATAAATGCAATACAGTGTAGTATCTTATTAACATGGAACTTTAATACACATGCATGTGTGTGTGTGTGTGTGTGTGTGTATACTCACTTTGGGAGGAAAAGATGAGGTGCTTATAAATGCAATACAGTGTAGTATCTTATTAACATGGAACTTTAATACACATGCATGTGTGTGTGTGTGTGTGTGTGTGTATACTCACTTTGGGAGGAAAAGATGAGGTGCTTATAAATGCAATACAGTGTAGTATCTTATTAACATGGAACTTTAATACACATGCATGTGTGTGTGTGTGTGTGTGTGTGTATACTCACTTTGGGAGGAAAAGATGAGGTGCTTATAAATGCAATACAGTGTAGTATCTTATTAACATGGAACTTTAATACACATGCATGTGTGTGTGTGTGTGTGTGTGTGTGTATACTCACTTTGGGAGGAAAAGATGAGGTGCTTATAAATGCAATACAGTGTAGTATCTTATTAACATGGAACTTTAATACACATGCATGTGTGTGTGTGTGTGTGTGTGTGTATACTCACTTTGGGAGGAAAAGATGAGGTGCTTATAAATGCAATACAGTGTAGTATCTTATTAACATGGAACTTTAATACACATGCATGTGTGTGTGTGTGTGTGTGTGTGTATACTCACTTTGGGAGGAAAAGATGAGGTGCTTATAAATGCAATACAGTGTAGTATCTTATTAACATGGAACTTTAATACACATGCATGTGTGTGTGTGTGTGTGTGTGTGTATACTCACTTTGGGAGGAAAAGATGAGGTGCTTATAAATGCAATACAGTGTAGTATCTTATTAACATGGAACTTTAATACACATGCATGTGTGTGTGTGTGTGTGTGTGTGTATACTCACTTTGGGAGGAAAAGATGAGGTGCTTATAAATGCAATACAGTGTAGTATCTTATTAACATGGAACTTTAATACACATGCATGTGTGTGTGTGTGTGTGTGTGTGTATACTCACTTTGGGAGGAAAAGATGAGGTGCTTATAAATGCAATACAGTGTAGTATCTTATTAACATGGAACTTAATACACATGCATGTGTGTGTGTGTGTGTGTGTGTGTATACTCACTTTGGGAGGAAAAGATGAGGTGCTTATAAATGCAATACAGTGTAGTATCTTATTAACATGGAACTTTAATACACATGCATGTGTGTGTGTGTGTGTGTGTGTGTGTGTGTGTGTATACTCACTTTGGGAGGAAAAGATGAGGTGCTTATAAATGCAATACAGTGTAGTATCTTATTAACATGGAACTTTAATACACATGCATGTGTGTGTGTGTGTGTGTGTGTGTGTATACTCACTTTGGGAGGAAAAGATGAGGTGCTTATAAATGCAATACAGTGTAGTATCTTATTAACATGGAACTTTAATACACATGCATGTGTGTGTGTGTGTGTGTGTGTGTATACTCACTTTGGGAGGAAAAGATGAGGTGCTTATAAATGCAATACAGTGTAGTATCTTATTAACATGGAACTTTAATACACATGCATGTGTGTGTGTGTGTGTGTGTGTATACTCACTTTGGGAGGAAAAGATGAGGTGCTTATAAATGCAATACAGTGTAGTATCTTATTACCATGGAACTTTAATACACATGCATGTGTGTGTGTGTGTGTGTGTGTGTATACTCACTTTGGGAGGAAAAGATGAGGTGCTTATAAATGCAATACAGTGTAGTATCTTATTAACATGGAACTTTAATACACATGCATGTGTGTGTGTGTGTGTGTGTGTGTGTGTGTGTATACTCACTTTGGGAGGAAAAGATGAGGTGCTTATAAATGCAATACAGTGTAGTATCATTATTAACATGGAACTTTAATACACATGCATGTAGTGTGTGTGTGTGTGTGTGTGTATACTCACTTTGGGAGGAAAAGATGAGGTGCTTATAAATGCAATACAGTGTAGTATCTTATTAACATGGAACTTTAATACACATGCATGTGTGTGTGTGTGTGTGTGTGTGTGTATACTCACTTTTGGGAGGAAAAGATGAGGTGCTATAAATGCAATACAGTGTAGTATCTTATTAACATGGAACTTTAATACACATGCATGTGTGGTGTGTGTGTGTGTGTGTGTATACTCACTTTGGGAGGAAAGATGAGGTGCTTATAAATGCAATACAGTGTAGTATCTTATTAACATGGAACTTTAATACACATGCATGTGTGTGTGTGTGTGTGTGGTGTGTATACTCACTTTGGAGGAAAAGATGAGGTGCTTATAATGCATAGACAGTGTAGTATCTTATTAACATGGAACTTTAATACACATGCATGTGGGTGTGTGTGTGTGTGTGTGTGTGTGTATACTCACTTTGGGAGGAAAGATGAGGTGCTTATAAATGCAATACAGTGTAGTATCTTATTAACATGGAACTTTAATACACATGCATGTGTGTGTGTGTGTGTTGTGTGTGTATACTCACTTTGGGAGGAAAAGATGAGGTTGCTTATAAATGCAATACAGTGTAGTATCTATTAACATGGAACTTTAATACACATGCATGTGTGTGGTGTGTGTGTGTGGTGTGTATACTCACTTTGGGAGGAAAGATGAGGTGCTTATAAATGCAATACAGTGTAGTATCTTATTAACATGGAACTTTAATACACATGCATGTGTGTGTGTGTGTGTGTGTGTGTATACTCACTTTGGGAGGAAAAGATGAGGTGCTTATAAATGCAATACAGTGTAGTATCTTATTAACATGGAACTTTAATACACATGCATGTGTGTGTGTGTGTGTGTGTGTGTATACTCACTTTGGGAGGAAAAGATGAGGTGCTTATAAATGCAATACAGTGTAGTATCTTATTAACATGGAACTTTAATACACATGCATGTGTGTGTGTGTGTGTGTGTGTGTGTATACTCACTTTGGGAGGAAAAGATGAGGTGCTTATAAATGCAATACAGTGTAGTATCTTATTAACATGGAACTTTAATACACATGCATGTGTGTGTGTGTGTGTGTGTGTGTGT
>NC_045774.1:76945500-76948000 GCF_008692025.1 Phocoena sinus
CAGTGTAGTATCTTATTAACATGGAAACTTTTAATACACATGCATGTGTGTGTGTTGTGTGGTGTGTGTTGTATACTCACTTTGGGAGGAAAAGATGAGGTGCGTTATAAATGCAATACAGTGTAGTATCTTATTAACATGGAACTTTAATACACATGCATGTGTGTTGTGTGTGTGTGTGTGTATACTCACTTTGGGAGGAAAAGATGAGGTGCTTATAAATGCAATACAGTGTAGTATCTTATTAACATGGAACTTTAATACACATGCATGTGTGTGTGTGGTGTGTGTGTGTATACTCACTTTGGGAGGAAACAGATGAGGTGCTTATAAATGCATACAGTGTAGTATCTTATTAACATGGAACTTTAATACACATGCATGTGTGTGTGTGGTGTGTGTGTGTATACTCACTTTGGGAGGAAAAGATGAGGTGCTTATAAATGCAATACAGTGTAGTATCTTATTAACATGGAACTTTAAATACACATGCATGTGTGTGTGTGTGTGTGTGTGTGTATACTCACTTTGGGAGGAAAAAGATGAGGTGCTTATAAATGCAATACAGTGTAGTATCTTATTAACATGGAAACTTTAATACACATGCATGTGTGTGTGGTGTGTGTGTGTGTGTATACTCACTTTGGGAGGAAAAGATGAGGTGCTTATAAATGCAATACAGTGCAGTATCTTATTAACATGGAACTTTAATACACATGCATGTGTGTGTGTGTGTGTGTGTGTGTATACTCACTTTGGGAGGAAAAGATGAGGTGCTTATAAATGCAATACAGTGTAGTATCTTATTAACATGGAACTTTAATACACATGCATGTGTGTGTGTGTGTGTTTGTGTGTGTATACTCACTTTGGGAGGAAAAGATGAGGTGCTTATAAATGCAATACAGTGTAGTATCTTATTAACATGGAACTTTAATACACATGCATGTGTGTGTGTGTGTGTGTGTGTGTGTATACTCACTTTGGGAGGAAAAGATGAGGTGCTTATAAATGCAATACAGTGTAGTATCTTATTAACATGGAACTTTAATACACATGCATGTGTGTGTGTGTGTGTGTGTGTGTGTATACTCACTTTGGGAGGAAAAGATGAGGTGCTTATAAATGCAATACAGTGTAGTATCTTATTAACATGGAACTTTAATACACATGCATGTGTGTGTCTGTGTGTGTGTGTGTATACTCACTTTGGGAGGAAAAGATGAGGTGCTTATAAATGCAATACAGTGTAGTATCTTATTAACATGGAACTTTAATACACATGCATGTGTGTGTGTGTGTGTGTGTGTGTATACTCACTTTGGGAGGAAAAGATGAGGTGCTTATAAATGCAATACAGTGTAGTATCTTATTACCATTGGAACTTTAAGACAGCATGCAATGTGTGTGTGTGTGTGTGTGTGTGTAATACTCCACTTGGGAGGAAAAGGATGAGGTGCGTATAAATGCCAATACAGTGTAGGTATCCTTATTAAACATGGAACTTAATACACATGCATGTTGTGTGTGGGTTGTGTGTGGGTATAATCACTTTGGGAGGAAAAGATTGAGGTGCTTATAAATGCCAATACAGTGTAGGATCTTAGTGTAACATGGAACTTTAATACACATGCCCATGTGTGTGTGTGTGTGTGTGTGGGTGTTGGTGTATACGCAGCTTTGGGAGGAAAAAGATGAGGTGCTTTATAAATGCAATACAGGTGTAGTATCTTATTAACATGGAACTTTAATACACATGCATGTGGTGTGTGTGTGTGTGTGTGTGTATACTCACTTTGGGAGGAAAAAGATGAGGTGCTTATAAATGCAATACAGTGTAGTATCTTATTAACATGGAACTTTAATACACATGCATGTGTGTGTGTTGGTGTATACTCACTTTGGGAGGAAAAGATGAGGTGCTTATAAATGCAATACAGTGTAGTATCTTATTAACATGGAACTTTAATACACATGCATGTGTGTGTGTGTGTGTGTGTGTGTGTATACTCACTTTGGGAGGAAAAGATGAGGTGCTTATAAATGCAATACAGTGTAGTATCTTATTAACATGGAACTTTAATACACATGCATGTGTGTGTGTGTGTGTGTGTGTGTATACTCACTTTGGGAGGAAAAGATGAGGTGCTTATAAATGCAATACAGTGTAGTATCTTATTAACATGGAACTTTAATACACATGCATGTGTGTGTGTGTGTGTGTGTGTGTGTATACTCACTTTGGGAGGAAAAGATGAGGTGCTTATAAATGCAATACAGTGTAGTATCTTATTAACATGGAACTTTAATACACATGCATGTGTGTGTGTGTGTGTGTGTGTATACTCACTTTGGGAGGAAAAGATGAGGTGCTTATAAATGCAATACAGTGTAGTATCTTATTAACATGGAACTTTAATACACATGCATGTGTGTGTGTGTGTGTGTGTGTGTGTGTATACTCACTTTGGGAGGAAAAGATGAGGTGCTTATAAATGCA